>NC_056727.1:576729611-576747111 GCF_019279795.1 Protopterus annectens | reverse complement strand
AATACACCTCTAGGACTGCTGTAACCCAGTATTCTCCATAGCTCATGCTGTAACTGCGTATTGCTGTAGTGGGATAAACTAGTTAGGTAGGGGTTCTATTCCAAGAGAGACCAACTGTGTGTGTGCATCTGTCTGTCTTCCTGAGAAAGCAACAATGCCATTTAGAGTATGCACACTCTTTGCAATTCACATGACCACCTTTGGAAATTCTGCTGATGTCACCCACCTAGGCATGCACCTCTGGGACTGCTATAACCCAGTAATCTCCGTAGCATGTGCTGTAACTGCATAATGCTGTTGTGTGATACACTAGTTAGGTAGGGGTTCTATTCCAAGACATGGCAGGTGTGTGTGTGTTTGACTGTCAGAGCCTGTGTGGAGGTGGCTGTGAGTTTCTAACCACTGGACATGTTGGGGAGTGGATTTTGTAGTTTTCCTATATGGTGTCCATCTTATATGTCACAATGTCCACCTCACGAGGAGTACAGATGTCAGTCAGCCAAGGGACTGTGTTGGCAAGCCATACCCTTACATCTGGCAAAAGGCCTGGTGAACAAAGTATGCAACCCTACTACTACCCATAATATGTCCTGAACCCATGTGTCATACACAAACACACTTGCCTAGAATATCTCACTATGTTGCTAGTACCCTGCACATTGATGACAGATAGTAGGCATGGTGTGATTGCAGTGGGCTGCAGAGGGCATGGCACCCTGTACAGCAGTACAATATGCACATAATTGCAGACAATGTGCCTTCACTATGTTCCCCACTGGATGCCTGCAACATATGTAGTACCATCAAATGTGATCCACAGAGGCCATACAATGCCTTACACGTGTGTCCTGTATGGACCGATGCCACTGACACCAGGGAATACCTGTATCATGCTATCAATGCAGGTGCAGTGTCAACCTGCTGACTATAAGCAGGTCCTGCCACACCAGGCCAGTATTGGCATATCAGAGGATAACAGTCTGTGTACACAACATGTGCCAGCCAAGCCAGGTACACCTGTACGTGTCACTGTACATTATTTTGGAACATGCATATCCCAGGCAATGCCCATGTCAAGGACTATCAAACACAGACATGGCATGCATTGCAAACTATGGCCATACACAATTGTAACCGGGATGTCAGGACAGTTCATACAGTACCCATCTGTGCGGGACACTGCAGACACTACACCCCTGTACCACACTGCACACCATTGTTGGGTGGCATGATGCCAAGGATTACCCCTCACCCAGCCTTGTACAGCCATCTTGCACAGCCAACCACTACACACCCATGAAGCAATGCACACATGCATGTCAGTACTGGAACCTTGTGTCTGTGTGTGGGGTATGATGCTCCCAACCACAGTCACTCCCAGTATAACTCCCATCGACATGCCGACAGATGTCAAACACGTTCACATGCCCTAGCCCATAGATCGTCCGGATACCCCCTGTAGTGCCTGTAGTACCTGTGCATTACCGCAGTGTGGCAAACTAAGTAGTTTTGAAGTGTATTTGTGGGCCTGGCAAAGGGTGTCAGTGTGAGTCCATTAGAGAGTGTGGTTGCATTGACAATGACATCCGTTCATGTGGACAGCCATGTGTGCTACACCTGATGTATGTCTATTACATCTCTGCTGCAGACGTTGCTCAACAACACACATATATGTTCTTACAGCACACCAACATGTCAGCTTTGTGGCACATGGAGTAACTGCATGCACTTGTAATAGTAATGACTAGTCAGTCAGGGGTTTGAACCCCTATACTGATAGGTGTGTGACCAACGATGCTTAGGTTTTAGTCTCCAAGCTCTTCTCTAATGTACTTTGCCTCTGTCTGTCTCTCCCACACACTCTCTGTTGGATGTGGAGGTGTACACCTGCTCAGCAGAAGCTTGTGTTTTGTAAGTGATGGTCATGATCAGGTGATGGCCTCTGCACCTATTGCAGTCCTCCTCTAGCTGATTGTATGTAGAACAGCTGTGATGATATTCCCATAGCCATTCGCATGAAAAACACAGTACAATATCTAGGAACATCATGTTGGTATTTGCCCATGACAGTCGCTGTGAGTAGTAGCTGGATCTGGTGCTTGGTAAATGGCATCACAGATGATATCTGGATGTTCCTCAAACAACATACACAGTTGGAAATAGCCTAAAGACAGGAGGGTGATCTGCCAGACATGACTACAGCATGTAAAGTGTAGCTTACTGAGACTACTGCCTGTTTAACAAGTTGTGAGTGGTAATGGCTATTCTACATGTTTTAAAACTGACAAGACAGTGCTCTGTTTGTGAGGGACCCCCATCTGTAGGGCCATCTATGGACTGGTCAGTGTGTGGGACCATTTGTTTCCTGTGTTACTCACTGAACACACATCTGTGAACTGCAGGAGCACAGTGTGAGGATTGCAGCCAGTACATGGTGATAGTGATGAGTTACTGCAATCACATCCCTGACTGGTCATATGTCACATGAAACAGTGATATGACAGACACTGTCTGGGGTTCTCATTGACATGCCAATAATGGGACACTGTTCATAGCTGCAGTCACAAGTCTTCTACACTTTGTACAGATGTCATGTAGTATATATGCATGTGCTGTGCTCCCTCTGCAAATGTATACCATCTGTTGTGTTGGGTTGATGGTTATACCTATGCATGCTGTTGTAAGTAATCCTGAATGCTGTTGACTATTACTAAGCCAGATCTGTGTTTAAACTGCAACACCATAGGCCGTATGGGTTTGGAGGTCCTGGCAGAACCTCCTGTCCCACTTCAGCTGGCCATGACACTGGGCACCAGCACATCTGGGGCCCAGCCTTGGACCTTCACCTCTATTGGCTCTGCACCACTTTCTGGTGGTACCGCCACTGAGGATGGGGCTTGTCCCCCCTGGTAGCAGGTCCAGACAGGAACATGTCCGCTGTCATACAGTCCCGGACGTGGTGTGTAGGGGGCTCAATAAGGGGTTTCGAGGCCAAATACACCAGCTCAATGGCAGAGTGTCACATTTACAGAGTGAGGATGCCCCTCCTAGATAGCACCCAGCACTGCCATTTTTGCAGCTGTTTTGATGCAGTGATGGCTGCCCATAGCTGGGGACCTCTGTCCCACTCTCTCCATCTGGGGACTCATGGGCTTGTGACTTCCGAACACCCCTCCCCAGCCAAGGTGTATCCCCCTACATGTGTCATATACCAACCCTGTATGCTGTCTTGTCTGTCATCCTACCCTACCTATCCTCCACGAGTATACTTACTCTCCTTCCCCCACATCCCAGTCTCACTCTACGGAAACAAAAGGCCTATCGGTTCCTAGAACAACATTTGCTCCATACATAGCTGTCCATTTCACACACGTGTCCACTGGACACATGTAACCCTTTTTAATATGCATCACAACATACTCCAGTTGTCCTCACCCCTGTCTCTCAGGTGCATGATCTTAGTATGCGCATGACTCCTAAATGTTCCAGGTACACGTAATGCAGACGTCCCCATTGTACACCCAACACTACCGGTCCTGCTATGGTTACCCCATTTACCTTTATCATGATGATGATGTCGCACACAGCACCTTGCAAGAGTACTGTTCTCACATAATGATTGGACAGAAACTGTTGTGTTAATGTAAATAACATGCACAAAGTGATGTATATGGCCAATGTAGAAATGTTTGCGTGTATGAATGACACATGTCTGTCTGAGGGAGTCTTGATATTACATAGGACAACACCTCTACATAATACAGGCATTGCTGGTGTTTCCCTTTTCATTCCTTTGTAATGCTTTGTTGTCACATGGGATGTTCCTGCTATATCTATATATGTGTATGTATCTATATCTAGACATAAACACTCACACATACATCTACATGATGGAATACATTTCCTATACTGTTGAATGACTACACTGGATGATATGTTAATGATAAGGTCCGATGTCTGTATATCTGCCATGGCTTAGTGGTAACTCACAATAGCTGTGTGTGCAGGGTCCTGGTTTCGAGCCTTGCAGAGGCCATTTATTTTGTTGCTGGGCAGAACAAGGCCATTGGATACGAAATGATTAAGGCACATTAAAGCTCTTGTGAGCGGGTGTGCGTGGGTTTGCGCGGAGCTAAGCAATGCTAACCTCCGGTTACAGTTTCTTACAGTTAGCCTCTACATTGCTTTACAAGTGTAATACTCGCATACTGGTGGCCAAACAGGCTTACACCCGCTTGCTTCTGCACTTGCAAATGCACTGCATTTGGTGTTTGCATCTGACACTCACACCCCTGGGTGGGAGTGAGGAGTACAATATTAACTTGTGATGCCTATTACATCGGATTACATGCCTACAGTATCGGGAATGGCTGCCCATTAGGTCACAGCATGCCGTTCAACTGTACAATATCCGCTGCCTGTCCAGAGTTTGATTCATATTATTGGTGTGTTCCTCTTACAATCTGCACCCATCTGGCTAGTACATGGGAACTGACAGTCTTCAATACAAACATGTAATTGGGTTTTGGAACCCACATCCTTCAGCCGAGTCATGCTACTGCATACCTAATATTTTATCATCTTTCTAAGGTTGTCAGTGGAATATGTGTTTTCTGTCCCTATCAGACCTCTCATTCAATTAGGGAAAAATACAAACTGAAACAGGGACATGGCATAACAACATCAGGGACACATTTAAATTATTGGTGCTATTAACCTGGCACACTGACAGACTCAGAGCATATGAATTCATACACATTTTCTGAGGTAAATGATGTTTATAACTCTTAATTGTTGTCATTATTCATTACATTTAATTCACCACCTTTCCTACAAATGTCACCAGTTTTAGTAGGGATTAAGTGAGACAGAGTAAGAAATTGAGTTGAAATTAGGGACATCCCTGGAAATCGGGGGCAGTTCAGAGGTATGGTCCCTATTTGTTCCCTCAATGGTTTATGTCCTGTACAGTGGATGTGCTCTTAGGGGTTGAAAGGTATGGGCATCAGCTATGCCCATTTCGGAATATTACTTACATCCCTGGGGCGGTCCTAATATGACTGCACCAGCCAAAACCTGCAGGTTTAGGCCCATAATTGCATACCCATAGTTTCCCCACCTGCCACTCCTCTACAGCACTCATCCTTACTGTGGGTGCAGGTATGGTATAAACACACCACTACACACTGCCCACTCTCCCCGTGTCGGGACACATGTTGTACATTGTGTCGACCCGTGGGTTATCAGGCTTGCACAACCAACTGGTCCATATACATCTACAGCCTGGTTTCATAAGTCATTACTGGGACTGCCTCTGATGATCATTAATTTTTGGTGTCCCACAAGGGACATCGATGTCTATGTTTCAAGATTAGACCTGGCAGGTCTCTCCCACTGGTAGTATCCTGCCGGTGGACTGGGAAGCAGTGGTGTGTTACCTTTATTGTGTGTGTCAGTATGTCTCACTGGCCTAGCTGGGGGGTGGGGGGTTGATGCTACATGTTACACGTTTGTTTATTGGACCCCCCCACCCCCATATGCATGGCCTGTGAACATATGTAACTCGTAATTGCTGTATCATATCCTAGCTATATACATGTGCATATTTACAGTCACATATCTATATATCTATTTACATTACTATATACAGATATATCTGTATATGTATGCATATATATATATTTATATTTTGCTGTCTGTATATATATATATATATATATATATATATATATATATATTTATATACGTATATATATATATATATATATATATATATATATATATATATATATATATATATATCACAACATATGGGTCTATGGGTGTCTGCATATGTATATATTTATATGTGGGCATGTATCTTTATTCTGTCTGTGTATGTATACATTTGTACTATGGAGAGGGAGAGGCTTATCTCTATGATACCATGGGTAGATATACACACACATACCTCTACATATATACATCTACATCTGGTTATTCCATTCCTTGCCATATAAATTACACTTTGCTGCAGTAGGACTCGTAATGGGTGTGGCTGCTCGTTGGGCGACGCCTCTGTCCATTGAACACATTCGCTTACATCCCTAGGGCTGTCCATATAGGCCCCCATCAGCCAACACCTGCACACATTTTCCCATAAGTAGCTACCCATAGTTACCCCACCCGCACCTCCTCAACAACACCCATCCTTACTCTGGGTACAGGTCTGTTCTGGACACACCATTACACGCTGCCCACTCTCCACTTCACGGGACCCATTTCATACAATTGCCTCAGCCCATGGGTCATCAGGGTTTCCCACCTTTGTATTCCAAGTATGTATACACCCCAGCCAGAATGTTTGGTCTATCAACTTCTTTTGGTCTTGGCGATTTTTGGGGTGTCCCGCAAGGGACTCTCCTGTCTGTGTTCAAAGATTAGAATTCACAGGTGCACTGTGAACCCCCCCGGTTGTATCCTGCCTGTGGTCTAGGGAGCAGTGGACTCTTTATATTGTTTGTGTGTATGTTTCCCGTGTTCGGCTGGGGGGGGTGGAAGGTCATGTTACGTGTTTCATGTTTCTTGCTTGGGCTCCTAACTTCCATTGGCATAGTCTATGAACATATGTCATTCTTGTGTGCTGTTTCCTGTCATAGCTGTATATCTGTGTAAATCTATACACACACACACACACACACACACACACACACACACACACAGATAAATATATATATATATATATATATATATATATATATATATGTGTGTGTGTGTCATAAATATATATATATATATATATATATATATATATATATATATATATATATATATATATATATATATGCAACTATATATATATATATATATATATATATATATATATATATATATATATATATATATATATATATATATATATATATATATATATATATATATTACATGTGTGTCTGTAAAGCAATGTATAACCCGTGCAAACGTACTTACACATGCTTACTGGTGTTTATATATGCTTGAACCTGCTTACTAGTGCCTTATTCATTATGACACTGATACTTCACTCTGGTTAACTTTTAATTGATATTTTGCAGGTTATACAGTGGACAGATGTTGCAATATGTTCATGTACAGATTACCAATGGTAAATCGTATGTGATGCAGTGGGATTCGGTACGGGAATGTCTGTTCGTTAGGTGGTTGCTCTAACCAATACACTATTGCTGTGCTGCTTCATTTGCATATATACCCATATACTCATGGCTCCTGGTTCCCCAAACACACACCTCAATGCCTCCCTAACACTGCAGTCATCCATTCTCCAGTCGGATTCGCGGTGTATCCACACCACTACACACTGGCCACTCCCTTCTCCTATAGACTCATCCCATCGGTTGATTCACTCCACGTATCCTCTTAACTCCCAAACGTTTAGTCCACAAACATTGGTGACATGAGTGACCAAAAGAATACTATTCGCAATTTTTGGGTTGTCCCACATGGGACACACATGTGTTTATGTCAAGATTAGACTCTATACTTCATTACATCCTTACTCCCGTTAACATGACTCTACAATAACTTAATAAGTATGACTATGTGGTAACTCACACGTTACACATGAGAGCCTAATTATGTACGTGTTTGATGTATTTCTTTTACAAATAGACCGGTTTAGTAATTGGCGTTGCCATAGCAGGCAGCTCACAGGAATGATTCCATGTGTGGGAAAGTCCTCACATTTGATTATTTTCAGCACAGCACTGACTTCGAACATTGTACACACTTCTGCGTTTTAGCAGTTTCATCCCGTCCCTCTTCTGCACAACCTATTATTCAATCTACTTTCAAGGTTTGTAAGGCCACATTCATGTTATTTATGTCTGCAAATGGAATGAATGTGTTACAGAGAATGTACTTCTACATATTGATGTCTGCATGTGTGTATGCATATATACTTATAATGAACTCGCTGACCTCCACGGGGCGGTCCAATTAGAACCAGCCCATCCAACCCTGGCACACCTAGCTCCATAATTTCATACCTATAGTTCCTCCACCCCGCTCGTGTTCAAAATACACGCATACCATCCACTGTCCACTTGTTATTGCAGCCATGACACACCTCCACACATTGCCCTCTCCCAAGCGTTAGGGGCCCTACACGTATGTTATCCCAACCCATGTATTCTCAGGCTCTTCCACCATTTAGTCCTTGAACATACCTGCCCTTGCTTGTGTAATGGTCGGATGGCCAAATGGCTATCAATTTTTGGGTAGTCCCACCAGGGCCTACCCTCTGTGTGTAAAGTAGACTTAGCATATCAACAATGTTACTCCCACTGGTAATATCCTGCCTGTGGTGTGAGTAGCAGTGCTTTGCTCACTCCTGCCCAGTTGGATATGACAGATGCTGACAGCGCTATATAATACTGGGGATGCTGTTGATTCCCTTCTCATTCCTTTTGTATGCTTTATTGTTACGTCGTTCTTTCTTCATATATATGTATATATATATATATATATATATATATATATATATATATATATACATAGATATATATCTATATCTATATATTAAATATCTATATATACTTATATACATTTCCTATGCTGGGCACTGCTTAGACACATGCAAGTGCACTTAGACTTGCTTACTGGTACTTATATGTGTTTACTGCTGCTTATTTGTGCTTACACCTGCTTACTCGTACCTTATTGACAGTGCCACTTTGCTTGAATGATATTTAAGTTAAATATCTGATGCGATACTCTTATGTCAGTTTTATGGCAAAATGACATTCATTCCACATGGAAAATGATATGTGTTATTGTTGGGCTCGAACTATGAATGCCTGTTTGTTAGGCGAATGCTCTAAACACTACACTATTGACATTTACGTTGATTCTGCATGTTTTTCTCTATTTGAATGAATATGATGTGTAAGCTACACTCGGCGGAGGGCAGCAACATGCAGACATGCTGCGTTTTGCTTACACCTTTGATATTGCAGCAATTTAAATGTATAATAGGGACACAGGGAATCTAATTGTGAAAGTTCTAGGGACAGGGCTCAACATTCCACTACGTGCTTGTGTGTTTACTACTTCGATTTTATTTCACTGTCCGTGGACACTCTTGTATGCTTAGCATACATTTCGGTATCCACAGACACTGAATTACTGACTTACTATTAGGGGCGCGCTCTACTAGTAGGCATAGTAGGTTTTACAAGTGCCGGGGCATGTTTATGCCTCCGTAGAGCAGTTGTACATGCCCCCTGCACTCGCACACGTTTCCTGTGCATGTCGAGTGTGAGGCGGCGGGCCCTCATATATATTCATATGGCGCTGCTGCGTCATCTGTAGTGAGGATGTTCGGCACAAGGCTAAAACCATCCTTGCGCCGAGCTTCTTGAATCCCAGAGATAGTGTGAGGCTAATGAAAAATCAGCAATGAGAAATAGTCAGACTGTACTACAAAAATAATGGATATTGGGCAGAGCCAAGATGCCCAACTGGTAGCAGCAGTTTTTCAGAGCTCTTCAAAATCAAACATTTAAACAGGAAATTACTTAGTTTTTCTGTTGATTTTTAAATAAATCGAATTATAACAACTTCCTCTAAGTTCATCTCAGTTTTGGTGGTCTATTCTTGAAATATTCCTGTCAAATCTACTGAAGACTTTTTCATCACAGAAAATGAGCACATCCAAGCAATCTCATGCTTACTTTGCCTTGAGGAAAAATATGCAGTTGATGATGACATCCACCCTGCAAGAACTATACTTAAAAATTGATGGCTTTCAATTAAATTTGGAAAGTCTTATAGAGAGCTGCTTTAACCAAACAGAAGTTTTTACAGAAGTACTACAGCAGCACCAGACCAACATTTTTTACACTGAAACAGCATTATCCAACATTGATAGCAACTCAGGGAGAATAACTTCAAACAGACTTTCTTTTAAAGCAAAACACCTGGTTACAAAATAAGTTAGATGATTTAGAGAATAGAGAGAGAAGGTGTAATATCAGACATTTTGGACTTCCTGAGAAATGTGAGGGAGATGACATGGATCTCCTTCCTAAAGAAATACATTCCTGAAATTTTGGATCTTCAGGAAGGATTTTCTCATGGTATAGAAAGGGCTAATAGAGCCATCAGGACACCAGCTTCCACATCATCATCACCAGCCAGCTCCATTGTGGTAAAGTTTCTCTCATACATCGACAAAGATCTTGTCCTTAAAATAGCCTGGAGAAAAGGACCCTTAAAATTTAACCAGTCCCAAATCAGATTTCACAATGATTATTCTATAAGAGTTCTGGACATGAGAAATAAATGCTGGCCCCTTTCAAACTTCTCAAACAAAACAATATCAAAGCTCAAATGATTTACCCAGCTCTGATTCAAGAGGTTTAAGGTATCACACAGTGGAAATTCTAGCTTTGCTATATTTTTCTTTTTGTGTTTTTAACCAATTGGTTTTCCTGTGTGACCTTTTTAAACATTGTTTTATTTTGTTAGTTGGGATATTTTGTAGACACCCTTAGGTTTATGGATATCAGTTGGGTATGACTACCCTGTGTTTCCAAAAGTCAAACATTCCTCTTCTGCTGTGCTGATGATGTCATAAAATGGCAGAAACATGCATGCTTACAACTAGAGGGGTTAAACTTTATTGGTGTGAAGTTGTCCATAAAAAGACGTAAACGTAAAAGAAAAAAGTTATGGACATTCAGAATTGTCATTTAGCTGAAACATGTAATAACTTTAAAGGGTAATTTACATATATCCCATGTTGCCTCTGATTCAAGAGGTGTAACGTATCACACAGTGGAAATTCTAGCTTTGCTAGATTTTTCTTTTTGTGTTTTTAACCAATTGGTTTTCCTGTGTGACCTTTTTAAACATTGTTTTATTTTGTTCCTGAGGATATGGACTGGTTATCACCTACTCTCAAAAGAACCTCAGATAAGAATAGTTGGACAGAGATGAAAAAGACGAAGCAGAAAACTGACACCATTTCTGTCAATACTACAAATCTCTCAAAGCATCTACTCCCAAATAATGCATGCTTTACTTATGCTATGATTTCTTTATCCTGTCTAAATATTCGCACATTGCAGAGTTACAGAATGATTTAGCAGTTCAATCTCTGTTTCAAAAAAGAGAAAAGAAAAAAAAAGAAAATATATAAATTCTAAACTTCACCACTTAATCAACAATTCATATGTATTTATATATATATATATATATATATATATATATATATATATATTTTTTTTTTTTTTTTTTTAATTTACTAGTAGGTAAACCCAACAGCAGCAACCTTTAGTTTTACCTAGAAAAAGCATAGCAGTGGACAGGAACTCATATTACTAACGCATACTGTCACTGATTTAGATGCAAGGTGTGTTTATCCACTCACTTTTATTAAGACTAATGAAATATGACTTGTAATAATACATCTTCCTGAAATAGGAAGTGCTTCAAGATTAGAACGTTAACTTGATTTACATTATACTAGAATGAATATTATGCATTTGTTATCAATAGGGGCTGATATGCCTCATATATATAGAGCTTTAATAACAGAGTAATATAAATGCATAACTGTTGCTAATGAATTTCTTCCTTATTTGAAGTCATTGTACCCTACTTCTAAGGAAACATTAATCTGGTGAGCACACTGTTTGCTTTTATTATATAACTCATATTTCTTGCCTCATTGGTGACTGTTAATACAGCATTCATCACTCTTTTGCTGTTAAGCAAAACTTTTCATTTTAATTATCTAGCTAATCAGTAGCATATCACAGGCAAATGTTTATAGTCTTTTGTGCTGTTTTTGTCCTTATAAATCAATTATCCTTACAGTCAAGTGGTGAGAGTTGTCAGGTATTTGGACCACTGTTCATTAGTTTTACAGTTTACATCACTGCTGTTAGCTTATTATATTTTATCTTACCTGAAAACACTTCAGTGAGGTTTTATTAGAAAATCAGAAACATATTTTATATGACTCTGGATATAATAATAGGCCTATATCTTATGGATTCAGTGACATAGTGTCATATCTTACCCATATATTCTGCTATAACACGTACATATTTTATGGATCCAGCATCTGTATGTGGCACGGGATACTATTAACAGAGGGTTTAGTTTCTAGCTCAATAACTTTAATATATTTGCTTTAATAGAACTATTTCTAAATTGATCAGTTGATGAAATCACTTCAGATTGTTCATCATTCCCTTTTCTTCACTAGAGTTTACATTCAGAATCTGCTCTTTCAGAATATTCTATTTTGTATAATTGTCTCCTTTATAAGATTTATTAGAGCTTCTTGGCATGGTCAAGAAAATATTTGGAAGTAGTTGGTTGGAACATTGTCTTTCCACTAGACTAGGAATTCATTGAATTCCATATTTGTGCACAAAAACTTCAACTTGTTTGATTAACTTGTTCGTTATCTTATTTACTGAATTTCTTTCTTTTTTGTATAGGTCTGATGCTATATCACATGCGTTCATAATTTCAATTTCCAGTTTTTTGTCACTGTGGTACCAATGCATAAACAAGTTTATTCCTATATCATTAAGAAAGAGTTACTAGATTATAATAATAGCAATCACACATATGTCATCCTATCATTTCTTACTTGACTCTCAATGATGCTAACCCTGATGTCTTTAAATATTGATGGATTAAATAGTCCAAGGAAGAGATCAAATTTACTAAAATACCTGAACATTAATAAAGCTCAGGTATTTTTTTTACAAGAATCACATTTTAAGCCTTATAAAAAAGAAATGTGGACCCCAAGCAACTATGTTACCCTTGCACATGCCACTAATAAGACTAAAAAAACAGGGGTTATGATTCTTTGGAAATAAAGTGCTGTTCTCCCCCAAATTCCTTATAAATATGAAGATCCCAAAGGACTTCTAACCATACTCATTTTAAAATTTGGTAACAGAATCTGGACCCTAGCCAACATTTATTGGATTTCTGGCTTAGGAGTGAAAACTGCTGAAAAATATCTTGATCACATTACTAATGCTTGTAAAGGTAACCTTATTATAGCTCGAGATTTTAACTATATAATAGATAGCACTGACACCACTAATAAACATCCTTTAAGACTCTCACCTATAGCTAAACTTTAAAAATGAGATGAGATTCTTAATTTATTTGATATATTTACCATTAAGGATCCTACCTGTTTGAAATTTTCTCATTCAGATTATAGATTCAAAACACAGACTAGAAATGATAGAGTCTTGGTCTCCAATGATCTAAAGTTGAATATTTCCTCCTTCGCAATCTTTCCATGTCCCATCTCAGACCATTACACACTCTGCCTTGAATTTCACATTCTTTAGAAAAGACTTATCCCTATAACTAGAATTGCAGCCTATGCAATCAAAATTAATGACTTTAAACCTTGGTTCATGTCTGAGATACAATGTTTCCTAGAGATAAACCTCACCCCAGAATCTAACATAATTATGGTATGGGATGCATTAACAGCTTGTCTCTATGGTAAAATAATAACATGATTCAAGAACAAACAAAAGAAATGGGAACTAGAAATGCAAAACATTCAATCTCAACTCTCAGATATTAAATCTAATTCATCCCAACTTACCCCGGATGAAGCAAATAAAACTGAAAAGCTTAATAAACAATATTCAGATATCCTATCCCATAAAACTAACCTAGCACTGGAAAGACTTAAAATAAATTCTTATGTGTCATCCCCTAAACATATGCATAATTTATAGATAAGAGTAAAATTACACTCGGAATCAAATATATAACCAAACATTTACATGAAGGTTCTAATAAATATGCATCAGACTTAGGTGATATTTTAGATGCCTTCAAATTTCATATTTATTTATTTATTTTCAGTTTGATTACCGGGGAAATCCACTGGGCCAAGATGTGCCCATTTTAGGTGGAGGCCCGGGGAGAAAAGCTCCATGTGCAATACAAAAAAATAGGTTACAAATACAAAAGGTTACAAAATGTTAGAGATTAAGTACAAAATATAATAGCAAAAAGAAAGGTTACAAAAATGTAGGTTATACACTCAAAGAAGAGAAAATTGCAAGTGTAATATTAATCATATTTTTTTTAACTACAGTCTAGGAGTTTATTTGATACCTTTTATTACAGATTCTTTGGAGAAGAGGGATTAAGCATGAGAGTCTAGTAGAGCAGGAGTAAGTAAAGCTTAGTGGGAAAGTTTATGTAGGGTGAAAGCATGAGCATTTCCATTTGGAAGATAGGTGTAGGAAGAGTTGGTTTTTGAAGGCTTCAAAATTAGGAAGAGTCCTAAGTGAGAGAGGGAGAGAGTTCCATTTTTTACCTAGGGAGAAGGAAAGTAGGAGTTGGCCAGAGGGACGTTTGGGTTTGTGAATGGAGATTAGGTTTTGGTGTTCAGATCTCAAAGATCTGTTCATTACAATAAACATTTTGGTTCTAATCATTCATTTAGGTACTGTATTAAATTAGGCATTCCTTCACTTAATCAACTAATATTCCCTGAGAACCTAGATACAGTTCTTAAAACACAAATCTCACTAGAGCAGATTAAGAAAAAAAAAATTTCAACCCAACAAAGCCCCCTGGATGGATGGTATAATCATTGAAATATATAAATTGTTCCCTACATCTGTACTGTCCTTATGTCATAAAACATTGCTGGAAGTCCAATTATATTATACCAACTTCATGGAGATATTCTTTAATCTCACCCATATTAAAAGCTAATAAAGATCCCCACCTTTGCAGTTCATATAGGCCTATGTCATTATTAAATAAGGATTATAAAATCTTTATGTCTATTTTTGTAGATAGACTGAAGGCTCCATTAATGCAAATAATAAGTGATGACCAATCGGGTTTTATACATAAAAGACACATGCATGATAACATTAAAATGATGTTAACACTTACTGAATATTTAAACAAGGAAAATGAAGAAGCATTAGATTAGTGTGGACATAGAGAAGGCATTTGACTCCATCAACTGGGAATATTTGAAGTGCTGCATTATTTTAATTTTCCCTCCTATTTTACCTCTCTAATTAAAAACATATATCAGAACAATGTAGCTTATGTTAAAATATATCCTTTTTTCTCGGAAGCTATCCAAATAACCAAAGGCACCAAGCAGGGATGTCCCTTATCCCCTATTTTATTTGCATTAGCTAGCAAAATCTTTGTTGCCCTTACTCATGACAATTCAAAAATTTTAGGTATAGATATCTACAAACTGTATGACTCCAAGATAATGCTTTTTGCATATGATGTCTTACTCACATTAATTAATTCACAGTCAGGTGTGCTAGAATTAATTTTTGTGGTGAACTATTTCCAGAAGATCTCAGGCCTACCTTTTAATAAATCAAAATCCAAACACATGATTTTAAACAAAGGAAAATTTACAATCAGTTAATCATCATATTACTGGCACATTCTCAGATTCTCCAGACTATCTAGGAATACCTTTATGTAATTCTATTGAAAATACAATTGATTGTAATTATAAAAATAGTATAAACTCAATAAACAAGCATATATATATATATATATATATATATATATATATATATATATATATATTGGAATAACATATTCATAACCTTTGAGGGCAGGTTCCAATTAGTTAAAATGACACTTCTACCAAAAATACTCTATGCAGTTCTAGTTCTTAATTTTTCATATAATAATAAATATATCAAGGATATAAACAAATCATTAATGAAATTCCTTTGGTTTCCCAAAAGAAGCAGAATTGCTTTTAGCTATCATATTAGACTTTGGGAGCAAGGAGCCATTAAGTTCCCTGATATTGAAACATACATAAATGCATCCATATTTAAAGTCATTCTAAACTGGATAGACCCTAGTTATCACTCTAACTGGAAATTATTACATTTCACCTTAATCATTAATGAAAATCCCTCCTTAGTCAAACTCCCAATAAATAACCATTCTAACAGGTTCTGGTTTTTCGTATGTCACATTGTTCAACATAATATTGCTAAACCCACCAAATTAAACTCATTAAATCACTTTTTTAACTTTTTTAGAAAGTTTGTTAACTCTAATGCAGATATTAAGACTTGGTTTGAATTATTAAACCCTTTTAAAATCAAAATAAATTTTCCTGATAAAATACATCTTAATATTCTAGATTACTGGGAAACTAAGAATTTCATAAGCTGGCATCAATGGATAAATTATGTCAAAGTTTTAGACTCTGATATCTTTATTAAAAAGTTTGATTTGCCTCTTCAAAACTGGTTAATTTTACAAAGTGTCTTAACTTACTTCCATGATCTATGCAAAATGCTTAAACATTTGTCTTATCAGGAAAGACCAATGATGTTAACTTTCATAAGTGAAATTTTGTATAATAAATTTACCACAGACAATATTATCTCAAAATTATATAACATATTAATTGTTTATATGTCTTTCATAAACCAGAAATATTGGAACTTTATATTTAAGGGTCATTCTTTTAATTTCTCCCAGGATGAAAAACAAAAAAAAAAAATTGCTGTCCATCAAACGTACCTCATGGTCTCAACACTGGAGTATTTTCACATGGAAATACCTTCATAGGGCATTTCTAACACCAAATAAAATAGTTAAATTTAATAACTGTTCTGCATCTTCTTGCTGGAAATCCCAGAATATACTAATGCTGATTGGGTACACATCTTTTATGACTGTTCTAAGTTAAAAAGTTTTTGGAATAGTATTGATTTCTTGAAAACATTAGTCACTGATTATTTTTCATTGACCAAATCATTAGTTTTTTAATGTAAATGAAGGATATTCTGTGAACAAGAATAACTCATTTTTATTGTGGCCAGTACTAGCTGTTGCCAGAAAATGCATTACCAGAAGATGGAAAACTAACTGCTCTCCAATGTTTGAAAATCAGTGAAAGAACTGGCAATCAAGAAAATTAAGACCAAAGAACTCAAAATCTACCCAAAGACTATAGTTAACAATCCTTGGATAAAGGTTTTATCACTTATTGAGACTTTGCAAATGGATCATAACCTTTTCTGAACCGACATTCATGTTAATGTAAACTTGTTTAATATACTTGTGATCTGCAATCTTACCTTAGACCTTTGTACATATTGTAAATAGTTTTTTTTTTTTTCTTAAGCTAATATTTTACTCTAGAATGGGAAAATGTGAATTTGCTGTTTTTGTTTATGGAAAATTCAATAAAATATTTGGATAAAAAAGTAATGGATATTAAAATGAGAGAGATGTGCAATGTACTGTGATGGTAATGAAGATAATATAAAGGAGTATACAATGGATATCCAAGTTTCCTTTATAAGAAAAAGAAGAAACACTGATCCATGTGTAATTATTTTTGTAGATTCTCTGTTAGAAAAGGACAGAAGCTAAAATGTGTAAAAGTAAAATTGTGCACACAAAGGAATATGCATTTTGCATAACAGAAATGTGA
>NC_056727.1:576722111-576724611 GCF_019279795.1 Protopterus annectens | reverse complement strand
CAGTTTACAGCATATGAGTACTCCCTTGCATCTTCTCAGTCTCTGCTATCTCATCAGTTTGCAGCATATGAGTACTCCCTTGCATCTTCTCAGTCTCTGCTATCTCATCAGTTTGCAGCATATGAGTACTCCCTTGCATCTTCTCAGTCTCTGCTATCTCATCATTTTGCAGCATATGAGTACTCCCTTGCATCTTCTCAGTCTCTGCTATCTCATCATTTTGCAGCATATGAGTACTCCCTTGCATCTTCTCAGTCTCTGCTATCTCATCATTTTGCAGCATATGAGTACTCCTTGCATCTTCTCAGTCTCTGCTATCTCATCAGTTTGCAGCATATGAGTACTCCCTTGCATCTTCTCAGTCTCTGCTATCTCATCAGTTTGCAGCATATGAGTACTCCCTTGCATCTTCTCAGTCTCTGCTATCTCATCAGTTTGCAGCATATGAGTACTCCCTTGCATCTTCTCAGTCTCTGCTATCTCATCAGTTTGCAGCATATGAGTACTCCCTTGCATCTTCTCAGTCTCTGCTATCTCATCAGTTTGCAGCATATGAGTACTCCCTTGCATCTTCTCAGTCTCTGCTATCTCATCAGTTTGCAGCATATGAGTACTCCCTTGCATCTTCTCAGTCTCTGCTATCTCATCAGTTTGCAGCATATGAGTACTCCCTTGCATCTTCTCAGTCTCTGCTATCTCATCAGTTTGCAGCATATGAGTACTCCCTTGCATCTTCTCAGTCTCTGCTATCTCATGAGTACTCCCTTGCATCTTCTGCTAGCCCCTGCTATCCCATCAGTTTGCAGCATATGAGTACTCCCTTGCATCTTCTCAGTCTCTGCTATCTCATCAGTTTGCAGCATATGAGTACTCCTTGCATCTTCTCAGTCTCTGCTATCTCATCAGTTTGCAGCATATGAGTACTCCCTTGCATCTTCTCAGTCTCTGCTATCTCATCAGTTTGCAGCATATGAGTACTCCCTTGCATCTTCTCAGTCTCTGCTATCTCATCAGTTTGCAGCATATGAGTAAATAGTTTTTTTTCTTAAGCTAATATTTTACTCTAGAATGGGAAAATGTGAATTTGCTGTTTTTGTTTATGGAAAATTCAATAAAATATTTGGATAAAAAAGTAATGGATATTAAAATGAGAGAGATGTGCAATGTACTGTGATGGTAATGAAGATAATATAAAGGAGTATACAATGGATATCCAAGTTTCCTGTATAAGGAAAAGAAGAAACACTGATCCATGTGTAATTATTTTTGTAGATTCTCTGTTAGGAAAGGACAGAAGCTAAAATGTGTAAAAGTAAAATTGTGCACACAAAGGAATATGCATTTTACATAACAGAAATGTGAAAATGAGCAGTACCAGCAAAGAATTTTACGGTGGCACTGTAGTGAAAGTTGTCAATGATGAGACATCAGAAAATGCCTAAGAAGTACTGAAGCAAACATGCAAGTCACACTGTGGTCATGAAATGCTAAGGATTAGCAAGAAAAATGTTGAGATTAAATTGTGTGTGTGTGTGTGTGTGTGTGTGTGTGTGGTGTGTGTATGTGTGTGTGTGTATGCATGTGTGTGTGTGTGCGTGTGTACTATGTATATATATATATATATATATATATATATATATACATATATATATATATATATATATGTATATATATATTTTATATATATATATATATATATATATATATATATATATATATATATATATGGGTCTACTTCTTTTGACCTAACTCCCATTTGCCTGACACCCATTTGCCTGAGACCAAATGACTGAAATTTCATTTGCCTGACACTTCATTTGCCCGACACTTCATTTGACCGACAAGTATTATTAGCAAGAAAATGGAATATGCCCCCTTCCCCACTGTAGTGCGACCCTGGAGTTAGAATATATAGTTAGGGGGGGTGTGGGGGGCACAGCCCCCCACAAGGGGGGTGTGGGGGTGAAGCCCCCCACTTACTTTTCTTTTACTAAGCAATATTACATCAAAAGTTAACAATATCATATGAAATGAAGTGGGGGGTGAAGCCCCCCACACCCCCCCCTTTGAAATAGACCAATTTTCCTCTAAAATTCTAGTAAAAATGTCTGAAAATTCATTATACTCTATAATACATGCTTTTGAAAAATCATTAGTATTGGTATTTGAATATTCTTTGTGGGTTAACTTTTGTCCTAGCAAGGGCTTATATTTCATACCCCATCCAGTATAAACCTCATCCAATATTTCACCAACTAATTCCCTAGGATAACCTCTTTCTAAAAATATTTTCATCAAGAATCTAAACTCATCCAATAAGTCATCCCGTTCAGAGGTCATTCTTGCAATCCTTACAGCCTGTCCTTTGATGACACTTCTCTTTTGGTGAAATGGGTGTAGGCTATTATAGTGTAGGTAAGAATTGCACCACGTTTCTTTACGAAAAACATTTGACTTGAAACCTTCTTCTTTTTTACTTAAAATAATATCCAGGTAACTA
>NC_056727.1:576707111-576717111 GCF_019279795.1 Protopterus annectens | reverse complement strand
CAGTCTCTGCTATCTCATCATTTTGCAGCATATGAGTACTCCTTGCATCTTCTCAGTCTCTGCTATCTCATCATTTTGCAGCATATGAGTACTCCCTTGCATCTTCTCAGTCTCTGCTATCTCATCAGTTTGCAGCATGTGAGTACTCCCTTGCATCTTCTCAGTCTCTGCTATCTCATCATTTTGCAGCATATGAGTACTCCCTTGCATCTTCTCAGTCTCTGCTATCTCATCATTTTGCAGCATATGAGTACTCCTTGCATCTTCTCAGTCTCTGCTATCTCATCAGTTTGCAGCATATGAGTACTCCCTTGCATCTTCTCAGTCTCTGCTATCTCATCAGTTTGCAGCATATGAGTACTCCCTTGCATCCTCTCAGTCTCTGCTATCTCATCAGTTTGCAGCATATGAGTACTCCCTTGCATCTTCTCAGTCTCTGCTATCTCATCAGTTTGCAGCATATGAGTACTCCCTTGCATCTTCTCAGTCTCTGCTATCTCATCAGTTTGCAGCATATGAGTACTCCCTTGCATCTTCTCAGTCTCTGCTATCTCATCAGTTTGCAGCATATGAGTACTCCCTTGCATCTTCTCAGTCTCTGCTATCTCTTCAGTTTGCAGCATATGAGTACTCCCTTGCATCTTCTCAGTCTCTGCTATCTCATCAGTTTGCAGCATATGAGTACTCCCTTGCATCTTCCCAGTCTCTGCTATCTCATCAGTTTGCAGCATATGAGTACTCCCTTGCATCTTCTCAGTCTCTGCTATCTCATCAGTTTGCAGCATATGAGTACTCCTTTGCATCTTCTCAGTCTCTGCTATCTCATCAGTTTGCAGCATATGAGTACTCCCTTGCATCTTCTCAGTCTCTGCTATCTCATCAGTTTGCAGCATATGAGTACTCCCTTGCATCTTCTCAGTCTCTGCTATCTCATCAGTTTGCAGCATATGAGTACTCCCTTGCATCTTCTCAGTCTCTGCTATCTCATCAGTTTGCAGCATATGAGTACTCCCTTGCATCTTCTCAGTCTCTGCTATCTCATCAGTTTACAGCATATGAGTACTCCCTTGCATCTTCTCAGTCTCTGCTATCTCATCAGTTTGCAGCATATGAGTACTCCCTTGCATCTTCTCAGTCTCTGCTATCTCATCAGTTTGCAGCATATGAGTACTCCTTGCATCTTCTCAGTCTCTGCTATCTCATCATTTTGCAGCATATGAGTACTCCCTTGCATCTTCTCAGTCTCTGCTATCTCATCATTTTGCAGCATATGAGTACTCCCTTGCATCTTCTCAGTCTCTGCTATCTCATCATTTTGCAGCATATGAGTACTCCTTGCATCTTCTCAGTCTCTGCTATCTCATCATTTTGCAGCATATGAGTACTCCCTTGCATCTTCTCAGTCTCTGCTATCTCATCAGTTTGCAGCATATGAGTACTCCCTTGCATCTTCTCAGTCTCTGCTATCTCATCAGTTTGCAGCATATGAGTACTCCCTTGCATCTTCTCAGTCTCTGCTATCTCATCAGTTTGCAGCATATGAGTACTCCCTTGCATCTTCTCAGTCTCTGCTATCTCATCAGTTTGCAGCATATGAGTACTCCCTTGCATCTTCTCAGTCTCTGCTATCTCATCAGTTTGCAGCATATGAGTACTCCCTTGCATCTTCTCAGTCTCTGCTATCTCATCAGTTTGCAGCATACGAGTACTCCCTTGCATCTTCTCAGTCTCTGCTATCTCATCATTTTGCAGCATACGAGTACTCCCTTGCATCTTCTCAGTCTCTGCTATCTCATCAGTTTGCAGCATACGAGTACTCCCTTGCATCTTCTCAGTCTCTGCTATCTCATCAGTTTGCAGCATATGAGTACTCCCTTGCATCTTCTCAGTCTCTGCTATCTCATCAGTTTGCAGCACATGAGTACTCCCTTGCATCTTCTCTGTCTCTGCTATCTCATCAGTTTGCAGCATATGAGTACTCCCTTGCATCTTCTCAGTCTCTGCTATCTCATCAGTTTGCAGCATATGAGTACTCCCTTGCATCTTCTCAGTCTCTGCTATCCCATCAGTTTGCAGCGTATGAGTACTCCCTTGCATCTTCTCAGTCTCTGCTATCTCATCAGTTTGCAGCATATGAGTACTCCCTTGCATCTTCTCAGTCTCTGCTATCTCATCAGTTTGCAGCATATGAGTACTCCTTGCATCTTCTCAGTCTCTGCTATCTCATCAGTTTGCAGCATATGAGTACTCCTTGCATCTTCTCAGTCTCTGCTATCTCATCAGTTTGCAGCATATGAGTACTCCTTGCATCTTCTCAGTCTCTGCTACCTCATCAGTTTGCAGCATATGAGTACTCCCTTGCATCTTCTCAGTCTCTGCTATCTCATCAGTTTGCAGCATATGAGTACTCCCTTGCATCTTCTCAGTCTCTGCTATCTCATCAGTTTGCAGCATATGAGTACTCCCTTGCATCTTCTCAGTCTCTGCTATCTCATCAGTTTGCAGCATATGAGTACTCCTTGCATCTTCTCAGTCTCTGCTATCTCATCAGTTTGCAGCATATGAGTACTCCCTTGCATCTTCTCAGTCTCTGCTATCTCATCAGTTTGCAGCATATGAGTACTCCCTTGCATCTTCTCAGTCTTTGCTATCTCATCAGTTTGCAGCATATGAGTACTCCCTTGCATCTTCTCAGTCTCTCAGCAGCTTAATTATTGATTGAAAGAAGACTGAAAACCTAATTACCTACTTCAGTTTTATCATTTTTTCCTGACCTTCAACAAAATATGACAATGAACAAAACCTCAGAAGACTGCTAGATTTATAAGGTGGAAAGAGAGGGTAAGAATAAAAGTGCCCTGGGCTGTCTTACCCTAAAATTGAAGTACAGGCAGACAGCCACCCCAAGATCCTATGTAGTCTGCAAAGAAGATGTAAATATGTGCATAGCTATAAAGTAAGCACATTCTAGACCAGCAAAGAATTCCAGCAACAATGGTTACAGTCAATATGGTCTTAAGAAAATGGAGGCCATAAGAAGTATGATAGCAAGAGCTACAGGAAAATCCTCAGACTGTGCTTCCAAAACCCAAGAGAATGATCAGATATAGCTAAGTATTACAGATTTAGGAAACTGCTGGAAAGAAATAAATACACACATTGGTAGACAGAGAGTTGATCAGTCATGATAGTAAAGACTAAGAACCACAAGGGTCATGTACCAACAGAGCTAAACAGGGCAACATTCCCAATAATAGCAGGTGAAAAAACAAGCAGTTCCAAACAGAAATAATTTACTCACACTAAATGAACACAAAAATATAATAAGCAAAGTATATGCTTAAGTGATTTTGTCCCAGTCTTGTATATTATATACATATATATATATATATATATATATATATATATATATATATATATATATATATATATATATGTAGAGAGATAGAGAGAGAGAGAGAGAGAGTTGTATGTATATGTGTGCATGTTGGTGTTATGGTATCTATCAGCAAATAAGGAAAACACAAAAGACAAATTCAGCATTCACACAGTTAACCACAAACAATTGTCTAGGCTATGGTCAGTCAATCAGATGTACTAAGGACACAGGATCACAAATGCAAGCAAGACATTGGAGAATTTGGATTGCTACAAATACAATACAAAGGAAAGGGAAAAAAACATATAAAGCCTAAATTTGCTTAGGAGAGTTCTATGCCAGTTAATCTTGAAGCCTTACCACCACACTTTCTTACATATAAATACAAACACTGTGGTCAGACAACCTTCATGAAAAGACAAGCAACCAATAAACAAAATCATTTCCACAGTCAAGTAGATAGTAGCAGCAGTTGATCAAAAGACATCTATCTATCTATCTATCTATCTATCTATCTATCTATCTATCTATCTATCTGTCTTTCTATCTATCTATAAACTAAAAAGGGGGATAAGGAAATGTAGCTGTAAATGCTCTAATGGGCTAGCTGTAAGAAGATGCATGTCACATGACAAGTTTTCTATCTTGAGAGTTCACTGTGAATATTGACTCCACGAAGATTAGACCACATACTCAGTGCCTCCTTGTTATTTACGTACCATCCTAATAAATCCACAAATATCACAGTGCAAAAGACAACATCATACATCCAGATCTCCATGTCATTCATAGCTTTTATTCTTGCAGTATCTGGCCCAAATGTAAGTATATATTTTACATCTAGATTTGAGCTACACCAAATGGAGCAGGAGTCAATTGCATATTTCCTTGTGTACTCTACAGATGGATATCTACAAGAATTTGTAAGGAGTTTTCAGATCTTCTTTTTGGTCTGATATATGGCTATACTAGGTGGCTGATTCTAAAATCTTTCAATGCATGGCTAAATGACAGGACTAATGCATTGGGTTTGGAGGTTCTCATTATTTATGAGCATTTCAGCTTCACTCAGGCAGTTAAACATAAACCTGGACACTTACTGGCCTATAAATCACAGGCATGCTGGTAGGCACAGTCAGAAGAAACAAACGTTACCTGATATACTTCAGACTTAAGCTTACAGCAGAATTCATAAAAAAATACTGAGCTGGTCAATTATAAATATGTGTGTTACATCAACATTAGCACATTAATTCCTTTAATCAATCAGTTCATGGAGGAGCTCAAGGTTGGTGATATATATTTGCTGTTCATAATCTATAAAATGGTGCTGCCAAGTAATCTGGATATTGCACCCCAATTGGTGTAGGCCCCATTGTGATATGTCTATACTTTTCTGAGGCAGGTACAATCAGAGGTATTGAGTTTTGAATATTATCACTCAGTTTATACAAGTGTGTTGAATTGTATGAGCTGTCTATGCACTTTTTTTTTCCTTTTCTCTCCATTGCAGTCAATATAAAAAAGAATATATATATATATATATATATATGAGTTAGGGTTAGCTGGTTGTTAGGTGGAGTGTGTGCGTGTAAGTAAGATGTGTATGTTTTGTGTTTTGTAGGGTAGGGGTGGGATAAGTGAGTTAGGTAGTGGGACCTTAGGGTTTGGGGTCAGGGTTTGGTTAGTTTGGTGTGTATGTGGTGTAGTGTTTGTTTTTAGTTTTTTTTTGGTTTTTGTTTGTGTGTGTGAGTGTTGGGAGTGGGGATTGTTTTTGTTTGTTGGTATGTTGTGTTGTGTCGGTGGTGTGTATGTCGTTGTTGTCGATCTTCCATCTTCTGGCGCCGGTTAAATGAGTTTCGTTGTTTTGGTGTGTCGGGTTAATTTTTTGTATTTTTAAAATGTCGATGAACTCAGATAGATCCATATATATATATATATATATATGTGTATATATATATATATATATATATATATATATATATATATATATATATATACATATATATATATATATATATATATATATATATATATATGGGTCTACGTTGTATTATCGAAAATACGGTTCATCTAATCATACTTCCGATAACTGACTTTTGCGAAAGTGCATTATATCAAAATGCACTTTTGCAAAAAAATAAAAATAAAAACTAAATAAAAAAAACACACTAAACATGATTATGCATGGGTAAAGCCCCCTGCACCCCCCCATGTGGGGGGCTCCACCCCCACACCCCCCTACTTTAATATTCTCACTCAGAGATCACACTACAGTGGGGAAAAGGGAATATTCCTTTATTCCCACTGTACCATGATCTCAGCAAGAGTTTGCATAGTTGCACATCAACACTACATGTTGATGTACAACTAATGTTACATGCAAACTGCATGTTTTTTTTTTTTTGGTTTTCTTTAGCAAACGCACATGTTCAATAAAATGCACGTTTGCTAAAGTGGGTCTGGGAAAGTATAGTTCGCTGAACCGTACTTTCGATTTAACAACTAGGACCTCTATATATATATATATATATATATATATATATATATATATACATATACATACATATATATATATATATATATGTGTGTGTACATATATATATATATATATATATATATATATATATATATATATAAAAGGATGGTGCACAAAACCAAGGTGCAGCGCAGATATGCAAATAGAAAACAACAGCTCCAGCACTCGATACAAAGTCAGTACATAAAAACTGCTGTGAATATCCAGGTCTATATTATCTTGTCGAAACAGCATAACAGCGAATGCCATTTCGACAACAAATAAACAGCAAAATGGAAATACTGCGAAAGCTCAGGTCAGCGATTATTTCCTAGGGAAAAAATGCTTGGCTGTCACCCTGACATTGCCCTTTACCCCACTGTAGGGTGATCTTGAAATTGGTATATTTAGTTAGGGGGTGTGGGGGGAAATGATCCACACTGACCTCTGTCAATACCTCTAGAGTATATAGTATTCGTCATCTAATAACTTGCTCTAGTGAATGGGTGGTATATTTGGCTGTTTGCCAGTGTGCATCATTTTACGTGGGACAAACATCGAGGACATTTAAACAAATGATTGCACTTCATATGAGTGATATTAACTGTAAAAGCTCATGTAGTGCTTTGTATAAACATGTCCTACAACATAATACTGCAAATTTATTTTTTGGTATATTGATTTGGTAATGGGAGAAGGATCGACCAGTTTACAGAAACAATATTTTTTCATGTAAGGAACTTATGTGGATCATCAGTTTGGGAGTGTTATTTAAGCCTGAACTTAATGATCATTGGTAATAAGCATAGTCAGGTTAATATATATTATGTAATGGTTTAGGTCTTCTTTGTAATTTAATTAATGTTTTTGAATGTATATTTATCATTTCCTTGGGTTATATATGGGTTATTAATTTTTATCAATTTTGGCATGTTTTATGATGTACACTGAATAGGGTGGTTTGTTAATGGGTAGGAATTGTACTGTGTCTTTAATTATATTTTTTTATATGGCGAGGAAATCATCTGTTTTTGTCTCACACTGATGATGCCATGCGGCAAAACTGGTTTGTGTTTGACTTTCTACATGTCTAGTCATTAAATTTTATTGGTGCTTACTTCATTTTTGTTTGCAATTGAGCATTATTCTACAAACATTGGCTGGATATTGGATAGAAGCTGGATGTTCACAGTGGTTTTTATGTATAGACTTTGTACTGAGTGCTGGAGCTGTTGTTTTATATATATATATATATATATATATATATATATAGATAGTTATATATATATTTTTTTAATTTTCAAAATATTAGCAGCAAAAAATATCTAAGTGCAAAATATTAACAAAATGGTAGTTGCACCAGGGAAGGGTCCTTTGCCTATTGTTGTATGACCTCATAGTTGTACACATAAGGGGGTTCAGGGGGACTTGCCCCCTGCTAACAATGGTTATGGATGTGGTTAGGTTTTGTCATATTTTGTGTTTACATATATAGGACAAGAGAGTGGGGGGTGGACAACCTGAAAAACATTTTTTCCTTTTTTTTCATGTTTTGCAAGTTATGCTTTTATTGGAACTGAATATCCAGAAAAGAGTAACTCATCTCATTGTATCCCACATGGATATATTAAAACCATACCAGGTCCACCACTTGCCAAGATCCACA
This sequence comes from Protopterus annectens, assembly GCF_019279795.1. Classification (NCBI taxonomy): domain Eukaryota; kingdom Metazoa; phylum Chordata; order Ceratodontiformes; family Protopteridae; genus Protopterus; species Protopterus annectens. The sequence goes on along the minus strand of NC_056727.1, from coordinate 576,709,548 downwards.
GTTTGACTATCAGCTCCAAGTTCGGTGAGGACTGAAACAGAGACTGAAATGCATATGACAAAAGACACATATGCTTGAGCACAGCCTTAGTTTGGATGTTTATTATTTGGCATATCAAATAGGATTCTTGAATACAAAGGTAACATTATATAATGAGATATGTGGTGCTGTGCATCAAAATGTCAAGCAGCCCTCTTCTGAATGTTGGACATACTGTTTAACCCAGCCTGCCATACTGTTTACTGAATTTTTGTATCTCCCACTGATGCTTCTTGGAGATAAAGCTGCCAAGAACAGGCAGTCTTTCTCTCATGACGTGTCCACAGAGTCCTGTGGTCTGCCTGGAGAGACTGTCCCAAACTTATGTTGGGCTAAATTTCATTATATTGAATTCAGTGAACCATAAATTTTGGTTTGTTTACATCATTATGCGTGGCTTGCTACAGCCTGGACCCTGGCAATAAAAGACTGGTAAACATTGCCTCATTTGACGAGGAGAAGTGTTTTTCTTAACTGTGTGTGTTTCTTTTGCTAAAATTAATTATCTTTTTACCCTTATTCTTAAGAAGTGATCTTTGGATATGGACATGCTGGAAAATTATTACCTGGTTTCTATCATTCACTTCATAATGAATGATATTATTACTCACTATTTACCAACTTCATTGGCAAAACCTGGAACTTACTCCCCACCAACCTGACACTTGAACCCTCTCTCCATCTCTTTAAAAAAGGCCTTAAAAATATTTTAAAAATCACTGGCTCTGACCCTGCACTAATCCAGATTAATCTCCATAGATACCTTATCAATTTTACTGTCTTAATTAATGCCTAATTGTGCCTATTTGTGCCAATATCTGTAGGATACTACTTAATATTTAACTATGTAGAAAAATGCTATATTGCAAACTGTATATTCCATAGTGCTGTTTTAAGTGTGTACTGTTTAGTCTAGTGTCATAATTAATAAAAAAACTGTTAAATTCTTATGTTTTTTCTCCTATGTGAAGATAATTCCTACACTGTCTTGCTTAACAGACTCTTGAATAATGCATCACCTCTGTAGTTGCTATTCTTCTTATACTCTGCTATGCTTATTACTGTTTTTGCTTATATCTGTGATTTGGAGCTTTTATCCCAGGGCCTCGGGTGAAAATGGACATGTATCCAGTCAGACTATCCCGGTTAACAAATGTAAAACAAATAAATAAATAAAGGTTGTACAAAATGGAATTCCATTTGAATGAGCTGATTTTCCTGGAATTATACCCAGTGCTGCTACAACTGTTAAATATAATTTTCTTTGTTCATTACCATGATTCTGTGATACCTTTTTATATGTATACACAAATATAAAATAGCCTTGGAGTGCAGAACATTGAAGAAATCAAACCAGTAGTTTTAGAAGGAACTAAACAATTATGGCAAGTATGTGCCATGGCCTAAAATGCCATATTATATAAAATCACTGAATATCCCTTTGTGATGGTGAGTGATGAGATGTCAAAACTTCAGAGCAGATGGTAACGATGACTTATAGAAAGGTGCTATGCCAGACAGTAAACAATATGCATTGCAAGGTAATCACCAGGAGAAATATGATACCAGTATCTATGGAAGGTACTGGTTCTTGTGAGTGGCCTTTGTGTAGTGGAGCCTTCATCTCTCACAAGATGATGGGAGACAGAGCTAGAGCCAATATGCTGACACCGTCCATGGCAGACAATGTTACAGATTTGCCTATCTGTGAGATATGGATGGTGGATAGCACATATTTAGTAAGCCAGCACATCATGTGATCGCTCTTCACTGTACATGGATGCATGAATGTGGCGGGCAGGTGCAAATGTTTCCCTTTTGTAGTAGCCCTAATGACTTTAAACTCATACTGGGCATATACCGTATTTGGGAATGCTATGTGGAAAACATTTGTACAGTTGTTTGACTCTGCCAACCCATCTTTCTTAATTTGTAAATTGAAACTTAACACCATTAAAGAAGCTTTTGGAATAATTTCCCATTTAGCAAATGAGGTAGTTGTTTTCTCGGGAACATGTCATTTGAACTAATACAGTTTCAGTAAATGCTGAAAGAACAAGTGCGGTTGGTTGAAACTACTTTCACCGATAGTGGAGTTTGCTTTTTTCTCCACTGCTGTACAATCTTGGAGATAGTGCATGTAAATCTGGGGGCTTAGGGGTGTTTCCCCACATGTGGGGGTGGAGGGGGGTTTGCCCCTGCAAAAAAAAATATTGTTGTAATGTTTACCAAATGTAGTTTCATTGAACATTTTGCATCCATTCTCTAAAATTATTTTAGATGAATTGAAATGAATCTGTTTTCTCCATCAAACACAAGACCTATAGAGATGAATTCCAGGACTGTGCATGGCAGCCATCTATGCCAGTGACACTGACTTACAATATAAGTAACAGCA